>NC_091506.1:12627925-12665898 GCF_947461875.1 Haliaeetus albicilla
TCACATGCAATTTAAATCCTGAGGCGGCTTCTTTGCTCTTACATGTATGTGTTTAATAATGCACAAGTTCCTCACTTGCTGCATTCTTGTGCTACACCCCAAATTCAGTGGGAGTCAGCAACTGGCCTTGCGAGGGAGCAGAGGACACAGCATCTCTCTGATAACCAAACCATGGCCCAGGAAAATCCCACAGAAACAACCCTGAGACACGTTAGAAAAATCCAGCAGAATAGAGAAACACAAAGCTTTCAAATTAGGGCATCTGTGTCCCTCCCTAATCCACATTCCCCCACAGTGACAAATATTTGATTGCCTAAAAAATTTGCAGGGATAGTCCCTCCTGACAGACTTCTCCACTGAATTTCCCTCTATTAATAATCAACTGGCCTGGGAGATCATTCGCTGTTTGCAATGCAGCGATAAGTGCATATTCTGGACAAACAGAGCTTGTTAAGAAAGACTTTTAGGTCTTCTGCTGGCCTCGTTGCTAGGAAACTGGAAAAGCTACTGAAAAGCTGCTTGAGTGTGGTGGAGTATATTGCTGGCAATCAGTGTCACTTGCCCTAGGTAATAGCCTGCAGCCTTTAAAAATACTGAAACATACCCCGATGCCGTCACGTTAGTATGGGCAGATGTTGTAAGGACATGCAGTTAATTAAGTGGCCTGTGATTGTATGTTTGGAGCTCAGGAGTCCAGTGTAAATACCACCATTTAAAAGGCACTGGAGAAATGTTTAAGACAAAATAGCTTATAAGAATTGTTGGCCATTAAAAGTCAAAGCTGATCAAGGTGTAAATTTGCAGCAGGGTGGTAGAAATCTCTCGTGCATTTTTGTAATACTAGCACAGCCCCTCAGTCTCACACTGTGTTTTAAATTTTGGTTCCTAGTTGGAAACTGGGAACGTAATTTTGAACAGGGTAGCAGCTCTCCTCACTTGGAGTCACCATGCTCGCCCTTCAGGTGTGACCATGCTCACCCTTTATGCATCTCTGGGTCCTTCTCTATAGGATGCATATATACCTTAATCTTATTACCACAAATGTTCTTAAGCCAAACATATCCTCAAAGTAATTCCAATTGTCAGGAGACACGTGGCCTCGTGTGGCACTAGGAGTATGTAAGAACATGGGGTTGAAAGCTTTGATGTGCCTTCGAGGGGGGTGTTTGAGGAAACTGAACAGATCAAGGAGCATCCGCAATGGGCCAAACATCCATGAGCCCTCAGGAGCAGCCTGAAGGACACGTACACCGTGGACCACACACTCCTGAGCCCAACACAGCCCTCAGGGAGGGAGCTGTTACGACTGAGGGGGTAAAGCCTTTGACACCATCTGAAACACAAGGCACTGGGCTGGTGTTTTGTAAGAGAGCTCTTTTTGTCCTCTACGCCAATCTGCTTTCCTGCCAAGTGATTGAAGGTACTTTTCTTTGTAACTTTTCCATCTCTGTGGAAACCTTCCCTAAGAAGATGCTCTGTGAGGGTTTTGGGGAAAGAGTACACGGCATGTGGGACTTGCTGTGCCAGGCTGGGATGCTCCTGCAACAAGCGTGGTGAGCTCCAGCCTCAGCAGGGACCGGTCCCTCATATAAAACTCCTTTCCTGTAGCAACATATTTGAATCACTGCTTTCGGAAGTAGTAGGAGATTAACTATGAAAGGTCTTCTCTAGAGCAGAAGGCATGGTTAGATTTTGTTCTTGAAGATGGCTTCTGACTGGAAATGAGATTTTTGTCACCACAATTTAAAAAAAAAGTATTTAAGAGATACTAACCTTTTGGCTAATTGTTTTTTCTTGGATAACAGAATTATGGCTGGAAGAGACCATGAAGACATCCATGCTGTACATCTGGCCGTACACCGGTACGCCAGAACTGTTATCCAGTTACACCCAGATACTCTGACTTCACAGCAAACACTTGTGCTAGGCTGAGGATGCCTCTGGTCTTGATATGGGAACAGCAATGGCCTCAGAACCTACCCCTTCCCTTGTCTGGAAAGGTGAATCATAGCTATTACTGCCCTATTCCCACTTAGTTGCCTGGAATTTGGGTTATGGCTATTTTTTCTTGCTGGGCCTTTCTTTAGTATCTCAAACTCTCCAGGACTTTCTCTTCACAGAAGCTGTCATATATCTCTGAAGTGCTGCTCTTCTGTTTGCTAAGCAAGACAGAAGTACAACTGAAAATAAAAGCCCACAGTTTCTACATGGAAGATTAGCATTTTTTTGGACTAGTTACAGTGTCTCAAATTGTTAACAAATAACCCTTTCTTAGAGATTCAGGTGCTTTATTATGGGGACTTGTGTGACCAAAGGATTTCTTTCCTGCATCAAGCCCATAATGTGTGATTTAACTAGACAGTAATTTTCAGCCATTTTTACTTTGGGGATCCTGACTACTTTTCCAGCAGAGGTCTTTGGACTCTCTATCCTCACCCCAGGGTATGCAAACTGGAGCTCAACTCCCCACAATTACAAGATCATTTCATAAAAGCCATCCAAAACTGACGGCAACCTTTCTGATGGTGGAAAACACACCATATCCATCAGCAGATAAAACCTCATATGGGATCTTCCCCTGCAGGTGTGGGGTGATGGTATCACACCCACCCAGGCTGCCTGCATTCCATCCATGGCTTTTGCCAGAAAACTTGGTGCTCGGTGGCATGAGCTCTCCTTCCTGTTCCTTGAATCAAATTAAGGCTTTATTGCTTGTTCTGAGGAAATGAAAACAAAACACAGGTGCCATGCAGTAAAAGGAGATATGAGGAGGGAAAGTGTGGGATTCAAGGGTGTAATAAATGTGTTTACAGTTGTGCTGTCTGCTCCTAGGACTGGGTATCGACAAAGACATAGTGCAAGGGGAGGAGGGAGAGAGATTCAAATGATACCAAATACATGAAGGGATACCAGCCTCACCACTGAAGGGTACTCGGCTGTGGTTAAGCAGAGCAATGGATGTAAATTGAAGTGGTTTGTATACTCAGATTTGAGCTCATGCAAGTGTAATAGACCTCTCTGTCATCTTCCAAGCAACAACATAGTTGTCTAGCGAAAAGTTTCTCTCTCAAGGTCAAACTCATCCTGAAAGAAGTTGTGCATGAAGACTTGAATGAAGGGAAACTGCTGGAGCACTGCAGATGCCTGGAAGGATCTTGCTCATTTTTTTGGTGGTCCTCCAGAAGATTCACATAAAAAAATCAGCACTTCAGGGCATTAAGTGCTCCATGTGCATAGCTCCTACTCCTAATGCTTTGTCATTTAAAAGGCCAGTGCATCCTTAAGCCTTATGCTGATAATGTGGAAGGACAAGACCAGATATGTAATTTTATCAGAGGTTTAACCTCACCCGTATAAATATCCTACTTGAAATTTATATCCATGATTGTGTTGCCCATTTACCTCCAGCCTATCCTCCCGGTGTTTAACATATGTCTGAACTGAAACAAATCTGTCAGTATTCACTGTGCTCCCTTACCTCTGTCTTTTAGAGGGCAGGCTTTCCCTTACCATGGTATCTGGAAACTCAATGGTCGTTAATAGACACTATGACTACAATGCCCCTGAAGGGACACGAGGCAATAGCATGCCATTATATGGATTGGGCACTTCGGCACAGAGTAGATTTATCACCTTCCCTAGGGTCAGACAGCAAGATGACTGCTTCCTGAAGGCTGGTATCCAAAATACTCCACTCCTATCTTCTTTCAGGGCTATTTTTCAGAGGTCTTGATCCTGCAGGGATCTCACGCAGCCAGGAGGGCAAGGATGGGAGCAGAGACTGTTAAGGCACCAAGAAGGTGATGCTCACCATGTACTTTTCTGCTGGAAGCAGTGGCCTCAAAGTCTGTCCCCTTTCTACCTCCAAAACCTCAAGCTATGGAAGAGCAATGCCTGGCTAGGTAACAGGTACATTGTGGGGACTTGCCTGCCCTTGTCCTTGTGCAAACTGACAGAGCCGTTCCCCTCTCCCACCAGCTGCCAAGCAGAAGAAAGCTGGTGGCCACATAGCAGAGCTGTCACCATCACGGCTCACATTTCCCCACACACCCTGTGCTGCTCAGCAGTTTTTCCATGAACTTATCTGAGCAGCACTCCATGCTTTGTGCTATGAAGATCAAAGACTAGGTGTCCAGAATAAAAAGCTCACAGTTACCATGAGGTCTGTCTCTCAACAGGCTGGAAATAGAAATGTGGCAATCAGACTTGGGGATGAAATCATATTCGACATGCTGGCTTAATCTCTAAAATATGAAATTGTAAGGAAAGAATTACAGCTAAAAAGCATTTTACATTTTAGAAAGCGGCTCTGACCCATGCTGGATCAGGAAAGAGAAGGAGAAGAGGGGAAAAATAAAGCCTGTGGGTTGCAAACGATTATAGCCAGTTGGCTTAGGGAAAAAAAAAAATCCATCATCAAATAAACAGACTCCTGCTCCTGTATTATGAGGCGTGATTCTGTTTGAAAAGGAAAGGGCTGAGTCTGGCTTATTTCAATTCTCAGGATCAGATTATTTGCTATTTGCAAATATCTGGATGTTATTTGCAAATCTCTCCAAAGCTTCATGTCTCTTAGCCCAACTCATACATTCATTTCACCGTCATGCTTAGGTGGGATACAGTGCAGTACTGAGTTAGCTGCTCTCCCAATATACCTTTATTTAGCCAGGCCATTGGAGAGAAGAAACAATAGTTCCCAGATAGCCAGCTGCAAAACATGAATTACAAGCAGAATAAATGAAGAAACAAGCAATTTGTGGGTTCCTTGTTGAAAAACATTTGCAATTCAATGAATATTTTCTAATGCACATCCAAGAACAGATTCTCACCCTCCTGAGCCTTGGGTTGCAAAAAAACTCTAAGAGTTTTGGAAGTTGTGTGTTACTCCCATGTCATCATGAAGAGAGGATTGGGATGATAATGACAATGATGTTCAATGATGCCACTCTTGATGGCACACCTTGAATTTCTTCATTAACACAAAAGCATGGCAGATAGCTGTAGCAAATTTTGAACTGCATCTTGACTATATGGCAAAACTCTCAAACCCGGATATTAAAGAGACCCCTTACCTGCTTCACTTATCAGTAAAAGTTTGCTCCCTTCAATGTTCAGTGTTTTGCCAAGGAGTAAAAATCCATAAATGTTAGTGCTTCTCGGCTTTCAAATATTCAACATGCTCGTTATTTTTGCAGGGTTGTAGGTGTTTACGGATGTCACATCCAGAAAGTTTTTTCCTGAAATACTTATAAACCATGTAAACACTGTCACATGGCAGGTTATGGAATAAGGTCTCTTTACCACAAGTCTAACCCTGGCCAAGGGGGTGATGAGCTGACCCTTAAGGAAGAGGAGGCCTGAGAGCAGCAACAAGAGGAAGGATTGGGGTTTTTACATTCGGTTTCTCACTTTTTCATGAATGCTTCTGATTGCAGGATGATTTACCCAACCCATCCCCATCCATCCACCATGCCTCTTTGCTGAAGCGAACACACCCCAGCAAGCAGGACCCGCTTCTCAGCCGTGTCCATCCCTGCCAGCACATTAGCCCAGCTTCTCTCCCCTTCCTGCTTAAAAACCCGCTCAGCCAGCCGGGAACCCACCTGCCTTCGGAGTCTGTGGCCTCAGCCCGACTGATTACCCGTGAAAACTGCACCATTAGGTTCCTTGCCAAGAGGAGGCTGTATGAGAGACACTAAGTGAGGCTCAGCGGGAAACTAAGTTTATTAACAAGAAGCAGGAAGCATCGTGTGTAAGAATATCTCTACGCTTGCAGTACATGGAGGGAACATTATCACTTATCAGCCTAATATTTCACCGCGCTCTTTCTTTCACAGGCTCTTGCTTCCTTCTCCTTGCACAATAGCCTGAACACGCTAACAGGCAATTGGCAAAATATGCCAAAAATCTTTATAATTTGGATGAATCTTCAGGATTTTTCTGACCAGCCTGTTGAGAAGAGAGAAAAGAAAACAAAGGTAAACAATAAGTGAAACACGGTCGGGCTAAAACCTGTGTATTAGGTCAAAGAAGGAACAAATCTCTGCAGGATTCCAGGGGGAGATTCTATTTTGTTGGTGTTTTTATGTACAAACGGAAAGGTTAATAGAAGGTCTGAACAGAAAGGTTCATAGAAAATTGTCATCTGTATGTGTTTTCTTTTTGAAGTAATAGTTTACAGGAGCCAAGGGAGGGGGTAAAACAGTAAAGGCCAGAGGTAAATTGAAGGTGGAACGGTTTGGGAGAACTTTGACAAAACCACTTAAAATTGGGGAATGCAGCTTTGTCAAGACTGAAATGCATTCCTGAATTATGCCAGTTTTTGCCCAAATTTTGTTTTGGAGGAAAGAAAAGGGGAGGGGATAAATGCTAACATTGAAAATACCATTGGGAATAATACATTTTTGTTTTTCTTCTCCAAATTAATTTTCATTTAGATCAGTTTTTCTAATTGAAATGACTTATTAGGTTGTCCATAAAATAACAATGAATATCAAAACAAACACTGCTGATCTAGAAAGTTTAAATTAATCCTAAATGAATCCCTGGGGTATGTTTTCTTTTGCAAAGAACAATGTAGTTTTCCACGCTTGCTTTTAAGCCAGGCTGGAAGCAAAGCTAAAAAAAGACCATGCTGGGCAAAGCACAGTTTCAATCATTTGTCCAGCGATGGTCTTTGTGTGGAGCAAGACAGGAGGAGGCAGCTGCTAGGTCTGAGCTCCTCTCCAGTTTGGTCTCAAGAGCTAACTACTCCCATGTTAAAGGGCTTATTTTCATTTTAATTTATGCTTTGTCTAACGTAATGTCTGTTGTACTGATCAGACCAGAGGTCCACCTAACCCAGTATCCTGTCCCAACAGTGGCCAATAGAATGGATTTTCCAGGGAAAGGAGATAAAATAAAGTAATCCTGGATAGAATGATTTTTCCTATCATATCAACTCAGCCCTGGCAGTGAGCCCTTCAAGGATTTCTTGTTTCACTGTTTCGCACATTATTTAAAAATTGGTATCAAATGGAAAGCCAACAGCTAATGGGGAAGTTCTGCTGGGCTCTGGGGACTTCAGTGCTGAGGAGGAGCAGTTTGGGCAGTCTGGGCACGGTGCTGGTGTATCTGCATTGCTTTTGGAGCACAGGCAGCATTAAACTATGGTTCCCTGTACTTGTGGTCTGGTTTCAGGCACAGCCTCAGTAATTGACAATTTGTACATGCTGGAAGTTGCTGTGAACTGACAGCCTTCTTGCTGTCCTGTCCGTGTTCCCAAGATTGACACTGGACCCGTTAAGCTTAATATGCGGGCGTGAGCAATAGTGAGCTGCAGCAGCATCTCTTCCCCCATGGGTGCAGGGGCAGAGGATGGCAGTGAGGCTGAGTCAGAGCTGAGAAGGCTGTTGTCATCTTCAAGCCTGGCAGATCACGCTTCCCTCCCAGGCCTCAACTGGGAGGAACATGATGAATACAGAAACTATTTCTGAAGGAACGGAATTCAGGTGATCCTTAGTGCTGAACTACACCCCTCTCTCCCACAGAGCTGCTGCCCTGCGGGGGTTTATGGAGTAGATTTCATTGTGGGCTGGAGAAACTAGTGCTCCCATTTTCCTCTTTGGGATGTGATTGATACTTAACCTGCCTTAAATCTGTAGTCAAACTCTAAACTCTCCTTGCTGTGAACAATTTCCTCCTAACACAGGTGTATTAAGCCTAGAATTGCAGTGAGATGGTCAGGAAAATGTTTTCCTCAGCCAGGACAGCATTGCCCTAGGGTCTACAAGCAGCACTGCAGGGTTGTTTGTGCTTATGTTTGACAAAGGCATGTACATGTGACAGGATAACAATTAATCTTAGAAATTAGAAGCCTAAGAAAGATCTGCTTTCAGTGAACTTAAGGACGTGACTTGCCAATCTATCATGATGGTGTTCCCTGTGAATGGGTACTCATTTTGGAAGCTGTGCTCTATTTTCTAAGACGTTTTACGCAGTTTCCTAGGATATTGTGTCATATCAGCAGAAATTCAACATTATGCAGCTCTTAAGCAGCAGAATTTGACATTTCCGCTCAGCTTTAAAGAAAGTACCATTGGTTCTTCTGATCCTGAAACTTGCCAATAATTCAGGAGAAGCAGGCTTAGCCTAACTATAGATACAGCAGTTTGCTGCTGGCTAGGTTACTAGCTGAGCTTTTCAATATATATTCACGTGGAAACAGGATGCTCTTCAATTAGTTGGCAAACTGCAGCAAGAGGAATGGTGAAATGTTGAGCACAGGTATTTATCTGATCATTATCAGGAGTGCAGGTAGCTGGAAAACCTGTGAGAAATAACAACAGGTTTGCAATTGAGTTTGAACAGAGAACACATTTGAACATGAGAACATAACCACTTTTGTCTTGGAAACATGGAGAGAATTACTATGGAGAGATTAGACAGCCTCGATGATAGGTGGGTGGGTGGGTAGGTGGGTAGGTAGAAAGAAAGGAATAGAAAGAAATCTGAACAGAAGCAAGAGAAATTAGGCTAGTGAAATAAAAGGTGGGTGTAAATGTAATTTCAGGGCTTTCCTCTGTTAGAATTCAGAGCACTTAAAAAAACCCAAAAAGACATAAGGGTTTTCTCTACAAGGAGAGCTGCTAAGGCAGGGGGAGAAAAATGGTTACCCAAAAGGCCAGTTCTTGAATTAGGAGCAGGATCAAGATGTGCTGGCTGTGTTGCTCAGCCCCACAGCGCTCTCCGAGACAGCGTCGACCACATTTAGAAGATGGGAGCGCTCCACAGCAAAACAGGCAAAATATTTCTTTGTGAAACTGCTCTCTGAAAGCCCAACACGGTAACTCATCTGGAGGGGGAGCGGTAGGTAACTGCCACCGCCGACTCACTGTGGAAAGATAAGTTGTTGTGCTTGAAGACGGATCATCCCCCAGCCGTCCATTGCACTTTCTGCCTGAACTGCTGCCGTCTACAGAGAATGTCAAGTCCCTGGGGCCTCATCTCACTGCATCTCCCACATGATATCGAGGGCCTGGCAAACACCCTCCCAATAAATTATTGTTATTGCAAGGAAGGGAACAGGCAGGGAAAGGACTTTGCAGTGATCCTAGCAACATTCTGCCTCCAGAAAGCACACATCGTGGGAGAATTTCAAAATGCTTCCAGGAGCCGAGGAGGCAGATGCAAGTTAGAAACCTTTGAAGGAGATGAATAGCAGGAAGCATCTCTAAAAGACCCACAACGGCATTACTGCAGAAAAAACAGCTGCAAAATGAGGTAATGACTCTTCAATACTCTCCAATATGCTGGCACAAGTCCTCTGTGTTTCATCTCACTATCTATCAATGTAGCATTAGAAGATCTTAAAGTGTTTACAAGTGGATGCAGGGTTAGTCCAGTGGCCTCATGGGGATGCTGACCCCTCTTTCTGCAGGAGGCATAACAAGGCAAAGGTCATCCTTCTCCAAGCATTCAATAACACAAGAACCAGACCTCACTGCATTTTTTTTTCCTCAGAGCCCCTCCTGGGTATTTACTCTAAAATTGCCTCCTGCCACATATTTCTTTCTCCTTGGATATTAAAAAATAATTAAAGATAAAAAATAAGAACAGGGAAAGGCTGGGGGAGGAGGACAGAGGAGGGGAAAGCTGTGTCTCTCTGTGTCCCTCAAGAGCCAAACAGCACGTACAAAATCTGTGCCACTCAATGCACAAGTGACTTCCTGATTTGTGAAGGATTGAGCTTGCTCTCCCAGTGCAGCACAGCCCTCCGGTGCCATCATGTCCTGCTTCTTTCCTGCCCCACTGCAAGAGGGTGTCATCTGCTGTCATCCAGGGTAGGTAGAGCCCACCTGGAAAGGAAACTTCATCGGAAAAAACCTTCAGAGGGGATTGACTCAAGCAAGTGCCTCTTCTTTATATAAAAAAAGAGCTTTCTGCATGCAGGCAGCAGAAGAATAGATGGAGACCTGTCAAAAAGTGATGCATAGGCAGCTAAGTGAAGCTCAAGCATTCATAAAGAAACAATGTTATCAAAGATGAATAGCTTGAAAACTGCTTTTAGGAACATTTACACAGGGTTTCACCTCCTGGCAACACAGAAACGTCAATGCTGCTCCAGCAAGCTGACTCATAGCAGAGCAGGAGAGCTTTACAGAAGGCTCACGCTATTTTTTTCTTCCGCACCAAGGTCTGTGCAGAGGTGTGTGTGCAGAGGGGTGGGGGGTGCAGCGCCGAGGAATCACCCTAAATTGGCTCAGAGAGGAGTTGTTTTCAGACTCCTTGCCACACTTTATTAGCGTGGAAATTCAATAATCTCATTAATTACAGAAAATAATGTAAGGTGGATTTGCTGGGCTCCTGAACAATTTGAGCTCTCCTTCTGTGGGTAATTGCCAATGACATGTCTGAGAGAAATATCACAAAGATACATAACAAAGGGCAGTGCAGCTTTACAGCATAGATCTTGTTGCTATGGGAACTTGTCTTTGCTCCTATCCGGGAGCTAGATGATTTATGTATGTGCAAGAGTTCCTTTATTTTAGGGCTTCTGCAAGAGAGAAAAAACCCTATCAGATCTCTATCCACATCTATCCATCCAGTTATCTATCCAGTTATCTAATAATTCTTTCTTTATTATAATTATCTGTCTATTATAATCTTTATCCATTGCCTCATTCTTCCAAATATTCTACTCGCTATCTACTTTTGTGGGCCGAGATACAAGACAAGCTGGGGGAAGAACAAAATGTGGGCTTCAGTTGCTCTTTGTGCGTGCTGCATGGACGTGACTGTCGTTCAGGAGCCGAGTCAAAACAGTCAAGCCGTGTGTCACGAGCCCCTCCTGCCCTAGTGATGCTCTCTGTGCTTACATGCAGCAACGTGACAAAAGCATCTCCCTCATTTCTGAAGCATAAAGGGAATGGTGGGGCAGGAAAAACCCTCCCATCTCACTCCTTGTGAGTGGCCAGAGAGCACAAGAGTCTCCCACAGCTGTGCTGGGCACTGAAGGTGGAGTACTAGGAGGAAATGCTGGAAATCCTAGAAAGACTCTTCAAAAGATTGAAGTTGGAGCATAACTCCCATTAACAGACCTCTTTGGTCTTTTCATCTTGCATAGCAAGTGTTTGGGTGGGTACCTTGGGTGGCCAGGTGATGTTTGGCTAAAAGGTGGAAAACACTATCTTAATTCCAAAACAGGCAGATTTGGCTGCAGCTGTTTGCTGTCTTTGCATTTCATGACTTGTTAGGCATTTCCCAGTAAGCTCCTGGGTCAAGATGTACATGAATTTAATAGGAGGTGGTTTTTTGTGTGGTAGTGTTTCTGTTAGGGTCATTGGGTGCTCCAGTGGGACCGTATAAACTAACTGTGCATCAATAAGAAACGACCGAAAGCTTTAACACTCAAAACCAAGTATCTCGCAATCACCGGAGACCCATCAAAGACGACGTTCAATTTCTGGTGTGCACAAAGATTTAAATGATTTTGAGACACAAAGCTGGTCCTGGGAGCTTCTACCTCTAAATTTTTTTCATTCCACTTCCCCTTCAGTTATATGAAACTCCTTTAAACGTATACGTACATGTGTTTGTGTAAAGCATTGAGTGTAACAACTTGCAAGTTCAAGATATGATATGGAGAACCTGGCCAGCAGCCATGTTCAGGTCCAGGTTCATCTTTAAATCAATCAAAACAAGACCCTGAGAAACCACCTGACAGTTTTGTTAAGTCACAGCAGTATCTAAAATGCAAGCTCCCTCTTATTTTGCCACATGCTGTAGCATTACTCAAGGCTATTATTTTACTGGAAAAGTGAACATGATGCCCATGACTTTGTTCACTCCATGGCTGGAAACAACTGTCTTCTTCTAAAATGTATCCACAAGTCAGTGCTTTAAATTTTTGAAGGAAAAAAATAATTGTGTACCTCTGGATCTTGAAAAGAAGGAAAGTAAAATTCCATACTTATGAGAGTTCTTTTTTAGCCTGGAAATTCACTGATCAGTTAAACCTCACTTTGCAAGTTCAGGGAGCTGATTACACTCCTGGTTTAATCAGTTCCTTGCTGCATGGAAACCTCCTCCATGTAGACCTCCTGCTTGACTTTTCCCCCCCTAGACCAGCTGTGTTCAAGCCATGGCTCTGCCTACTTTGAAATGCTGAATCACAAAATGAAAACTGCCTGTGGGGTTACAAACGATAAGACAAGTCTCGTGGCGTTTGAAGCACTCTTGCTCTGTAATTTCTTGGGTCCTCATCATGTAGAGGGCACACTTGCAGAAACCACTTTCCTAATTCATATCAAAGATAAAAGTTAATCCCTCAGCACAGCTGATCGACTCTTCATAACAGGGCTCCTGCTCCCACCATGAGTCTGTAGCCAAGAGCAACGGCTCACTCCTCCCCTGCTCCCTCCCTCACCCTGAGTTTCAATTCCTTAAAGCTAATCAATATCCTTATTAATGTTCCAAAATCAATTATCCTAATAAAGCCTGGAGGGAGCTGAAGGGTTGCTATTCAGCACTCACCTTTTATTATCCTGACTGTTTATTTCCCCATTGATAGAACTGTCTAACTTTATGACAGATTATGGGTGAAACTGCACTACTCAACACACTTGTCAGCCCTAGAGATATGTTGTGTTATTATTACTATTTCGAGAGCCTTTTGCTTACGTTCCCTGGTTGTATGGATGCTTTAGAAGGAGTCCCTGGCTTTGGTCTGCTGGAATATGATAGGGAGTGCTGCAGCTCCGTGCTGCACATCAAACAGGTAATAATCTGTTATATCTATTCAATTATAATATTGCCCTAGGCCATGGCACTTTGTTTATGCAAAGACAGTGCTCTGTGATCTGCAGCAAGATTGCAAGACACATGTGGGGTAGATCACCTCGTGGTAATTCACAGCAAATCAGGTGAAGGTGCATTCAGAGGCATGATCCCTAAAGCATTGGGGGAGAATGGCATTTCTCTTTCAATTAAATCCCTCTTTTCCATACAGAAGTTGTGCCAAGAACCTGGAAGAAAAAGAGAGAGAAAGAGTACAATTTCTTACATAAGTGTGGTGTCACGGATGCGATCCTGCAAGGGCAGCTCGGGAGCAGGGGCCATGGGCAAGCGTCGTGGGAGGGAAGCAGTTGTAAATGCTCCTCAGTCTTCTGAGCACTGAATTCAATCCCTAGCTGCTGTACATGTCTACATGTATATTTTAAGGAAATTCAAGCGCATGGTTGTTTCTTCCTTCCTGGGCTCATTGATCAACCATTTAAGAGCACAGAGTAGAAGAGACTCCAGGTCAGGTTATCCTCTAAGATCATTGCAGCAAGGAGCTGAGGTAGGAAGGGAAATGAAAGTCTATACCTGAAATCAGCCCTTCTGAAGTGCCCTCCTTCACCTCGCGTGCAGTGTCCGTCCTGGCCAGCAGCCTGCTCTGCTCACTGGCTCGCAGGGAGTCCCTGGCAAGCACTGGGCTGGGAGCACTGGGAAGGAGGTCTTCGGCTGTGCAGCCTCTCCCTGGGCTGGAAGACATCTCCTCCCTGCCTCCATCTTTAGACTAGCAGCATTGAAGCTCCGGGGAAAACTCCTTTGGCTGCCTTTGGAGGAAGGCGTCTGAAATGCTTCTCTCTGACAGCCTGTACGGTAAATCTTTTATCCAAAGGATGGCAAGTGAATGGGGAGATTGACCCTGGAAGGACTGACAGCTAGGCAGGCAGAGGCCTTTTTTACTCACTGGGGCCAGAAAAGAAAATGTATCATTTACTACTTCTCAGTTAACCAGTATTAGATAAGATCATTCACACCAGTCATCAAACTGATAATGAGACAGGCCCCATTTCAGGGAGATTATTGCTTTATTATGGAGTGAGCATTCGGCAGATGTCTTAATTTTACAGAATTCATTTCACATTATCAAGATTTCTGTCTATCTTATTTGATTTAACGTTTGTTAAGAGTGATTTGTCTCTCTCTAATGCTTAAGACCAGTGCAGTCCAATCAAGCAAATTGTCTGTAATTTAAAGAGTTCCTGGGGGATTCGTAACAGCAATAGGACCTTTTGGGTTTTCTTCCGAAAAAGAAAAAAAAAACCCAGAAATACATCCTGTGTTAATGATTTCTCTCATCCTAGTCTTCTTTTATCCCAGCCTCTCCTGCCAATATGCCCATATAGCACAATTCCAGATAAATCAGAAATGCAGTGAAAAGTAGCATGAAAGCAGCGTCGCAAAAAGAAAAAACTTGATTGAAGTTGTGAGCTAGCGGGAGAAATGTGAGCCCATCCGAATCTGAATTAATTAAAGATTTTATTAGCATCTGATGGTGCCCCAGGGAAAAGTACTTTTTTTTAATCCTTTCTCTGTTTTAAAGGCAAAATACTAAGCAAAAGCATTTAAGGGTCATGCCAAAAAATTTTGTTTTGAGGGTGACACAGCTATCCTCTGGCTGTACCAAATTACTAGTGATGCTGTAAACAAGGCCAAGCCAGTTGGGCGTTTTTCTGTAGCAAGGAACTGGCAGGCCTATACTGACTGGGAGCTCAGCTGAGTGAAAAAATCAGTGCATTTTCAAATTTTACTGTTCTGTTTTTAGTTTTTGCAGTGGAAGGGAGCACTGAAAACTCTGCATAGCTAAATAGCCTCATGCCTGGGTCACATAGCACCTGGCATCTCCTGTCCCTCCATATCTCATCACATGCAAGCCACCAAGGCAGCCAAGAGGATGAGCCCGCTGCTCTGCCACCCCCCTTAGGTACATTGCCTGAATAGTATGGGGCTGGGGGTCCTGCAGAAAGAACCTCAGTTATGGAAAAGGGGGCCTGGGGAGGGCTGGAGGGTGAGGAATTTAAAAAACAGCAGCCCCAAACAGCAGCATGTGTTGCTAGCTCCACCTGAGTGCATCAGGAGCAGAAATGCTGCCAGATTTACACAGTGTTTGCCACTGAGCTGTGAAATCCAAGCTCCACTCCCCAGACATGCTCTGCTGCATTAAGTCAGGAGGAAGGAAGCTGATAACACCCCTTTCCACCCACCTCTCCCTTCCCTCCTCGTCCCACTCGGAGCTTGGCCTCTATAAAAAGGCATTTTCCTTCCAGGCAGAGAAGAGATTCCCCCAGACCCCAAAGGATACGTACAAGACATACACAGCACGCTCACATGTCACTAAGTGCTGGCTTTTGCTAGTGCAGCGATGCATTAAGGATAATGACTAGAGCAGATCAGATATTTAAAGAAAACCAACCTATTCATAATTTATTTTTTCAAATAAATGTGTTGGCTCTGTGTTGCAACACTTAGCTGAGTCATTATATGCCATGTTCAAAGGTGGCTACCAGTAGATATGTCACCAGAGATCTTGCTCAAAATTCTAGCATAGTCGTCAGCAATCAGGAGGAGCAAGAGACCTGAAACAGTAGAAGGTACTGCATAAAGTATGGCCTTGCAGAAGTCACAGCTTGACCGAGTCATTTCTTGGGAGACTGACTGAGCTTGCGAAGCCTTGGCAAGAGATTTGGCAGTGAGGCATCTTGGGGAGAACCAGAAAATGAGTGGATCCCATGTGGGGTGTGAAACAGCAGGTGAAGATGCTCTTTGGGGCAATGGACTTTCTGGAAAAGGCAGTTTTGGGAGCTGTAAGGAAGGAAACTGCTCAATGCTGACCACGTTCTGGGAACCGGGATTTCAAACATGCTTTGTAAAGAAATAAAATCACTTGTCAAAGAAACACCTGGCTCCATTGTCAAAATCTCCAAAAGAAACAGTTTCCAAGAGACAGATTATTGGCTGACTTCTTGGGCCAAAGCATAGCAATAATCCAATCCAGCCATGCCAGCAGTTGCAAGTCCCCCAGATACACAGATTTTAAGCCCTAACAATGATTCACCCAAAAATTTGGACTTTGACCTTCCTGCTTTAGACACACACTCCAGCAGCAGAGAAGCAGGGTACTAAGCTACTTCAGAAAGTCCTTCTTCAAGGCATTTCCCTCAAAATCCCACTACTGCACTGCATTTGGGAGCCTAGACACTTTCGGTTTGGCATGACTGAGCCTGGCTTGGTGTAAGAGCCCAAGCACCCCACGAGAAGCATGCTGATAGCAGCTGGGGCAAAGAACCACTGCCCCGTGAGGATGTGAAATGTGTTTTCCTAGTCTGTCCCTGATAGATGGCACTCATGGCAGACACAAAGGGGAGGATAAAAAAGGCCTATCTGTTTGAAATGTGTAATCCTTGTAAAAACCCCCACTTCTCTTCCTCTAGTTAGGAGCAAAGCTAGACCAAAACCATCCTATCCACTAGTATCAGAGAACAAGAGGTAGAGACCTGGGAATTACCCTGCTGTGTTGCATGAGCTGAAGGATCATGTTTCAAAATACAGATTTCTCCAACAAGTATTTGTGAAGAGAATGGAAGGGAAGGAAGATCCCTGTAGAGCCTAGTCCTCAGCCAAACTAACTACCCATTCATGAAGTCCACAGCCAAGGCCTTAAAACTGCTGTATTAAACTGCAGAGGATAAAACCAACATGATAAAATTTGCTTTTGTGTCAAAGGGTCCTGTGAGATTCTGTAGGTGGGAGCAAAGGGTGGAAGAATAAGGAAGGGTCTTGAAGTTAATTATTTTTATTACCATCTGCAAACCACACTTTTGACTTAAATCTGTGATCTGTTCGGCACCAGTACTGTTGAAATATCATTTTCATTCTTGTTTTTATTATTACTACTTTTTCCACTTTCCATCTTACTTGATTCCTGATTGTTCCCCACTACAGTGGCCTGGCTTGTTATTCTATTATCTTCCTCAAGAGGCTTTTATTTAGGCTCTGTAGGAGGAGATAGAGGCTTCGAGGGGGAAGTCCCCGCAACAAACCCTTTCCCATTATTTCTTTTCTGCATTTCATGCACTTATTTATTTTGACAATAAACACACACAATATCAGGAGAAGCAAAAAAGAAAGAAAGAAAGACCAGAAAAGTTAGTTTTGGTTCAAGAAGTCTTAAAGTGAATGCCAAGATGCGAGTTGTGTTGTTTTAACATGCGAGTAGCCAGGATGATAAATAATCATAGTTTTGCTGGACATCTTCATTGCTTAGTTTCAGTGAGTCTCTGGAGTGCATGGAGAAGCAGTTCTGCAAACAACAGAGCCATGTCCTAGCACATGTCTCAACAGACTCCGGGTGAGGTGTCCTTTGCTGCGGGTACCTCTTTTCATGCCAGGATGGCTGGGCACATCTAGCAGCATTTTTCTCTGGGGTCCCAGATGGCCACAGTAACCAGCTCCCATGCTGGGTGGGAGATGGTATCCCTCGGGGATAGAGAAGTAGTATCCCCATTTTACAGCTTAAAAGCTGAGACACAAATAGTTTATTTGTCTAATTTGAGGCAAAGCAAGAAACCTGTGGTAGGACTGGGGAGTGCCCTCAGATCTCAGCTCCAGACAGATGGCCAAGCCAGCAGCACCACTGTTCTTTCACTCTGATCTTTCAACAACGGAGAAGCATAAAATGAATTTACTCCTGCATATGAGCAGATGCTGGAGGGGAGATTTGTTTTTCTGTTCTTTTTGCAGTATCTGCCTAGCTCTGCTGGAGGCTGAGTAAATGAGATAAAATGCTGAACCAAAGCTGCAACACCCACTGATGCAAATTTTTCTTGGCCAGTGCTCATGGCCACCTTCATTTTCTGCAGAGAAGGGAGTGTCTCGTGCTCAGACACTAGAAAACCATAAGTTTGCTTCAGAGCCTGATAATTTCCCACAGCCCAGCCTACACATAACATGGGAGCAGCCAACCAACAAGTGATTTTCTAAACTTTCAATGCAGATGGCCTCTCAGAAGAGGATGGGATACGGTCCTGTCTTCATCCTGACCTTGGTGGCCTGGTGACCTTCAGTTGTTCTGAAAAGCAAAACTCCTTCTTGCAGAACTAGCACCAAGGCCACCCTTATGGGATAATGCAGCAGTCACTCACTTTCACATTCTCAGCTTTGTATTAAATTGCAACACAGGCCCCATTGACAGACAAATTAGCCAAGTCAA
Source organism: Haliaeetus albicilla (assembly GCF_947461875.1). Classification (NCBI taxonomy): domain Eukaryota; kingdom Metazoa; phylum Chordata; class Aves; order Accipitriformes; family Accipitridae; genus Haliaeetus; species Haliaeetus albicilla. Next base: position 12,645,945 of record NC_091506.1, read on the forward strand.
CATTTGAAGGATTCTCACTGCTAATGATCTCTGGTCCATGAAGGCAAACCTAAAGACTTCAGGCTATACAAAGCCATTGCAGATGAGAAACCCAGCTGTTGATACAGCTGGCATCAATAAAGCATTTGTAACATACAGTCCAAAAGAGATCTGTGTATAAAGCTCACTGCTGTTGAGAAATCATGTAAGTCAAGGGCTGTGCTGTTTACGTAAGCTTGGTAGTGAAATCTCCCTCAGCCCTCCTTGCTGTACAGACAGCCCAGCCTACCAGGACTGAAGAGGTTGTAAATGCACACTTGATAATGCACATGGTTCCCTCCAGCAGGGATAACGCTGTGGGATTACAGCCACATGGAGGGCAACACCCACAGGGAGGAATAGAAGATGATGGTAAAAGCAGGGTCCTAAAATAAAAACAGACCTATCCTGGGCAGGGAGACAGGAGCAGATCCAGGACACTAACTTAAGGGTATGTGAACCTTCAGTGCATATGGTAAAAAAAAGAGTACAAGCTTTCTCAGAAAATGGGTCTCACGCATTTTCAGAGAAATGAATGCAGTATATGAGGAGAAGGGGCTGTAAGTGCATTCCTCCTCAGCTGAGCTCAGGGCTCCACCACTGCTATCAGTCATCTCCAGGGAAGGGACCGCTTGGGTCCCAGGACCCTGTCCAAATACTTCAGCTTCACTGCCTAGCTGAGGTGCTAAAGGACCCTATTGGGAAATGCATTGCATAAATGAACTTGACCAGGCTGGAATAAGCTATAGACCCAAGGAGTGGAGTGAAGGAAACTAAGACAGGAATCAGCTCCCTTGGGCGGGAGCCAAGGAAAGCCAGAGGTGTGCCAGTCTAAAGGGCAAGGCAAGGGCACAGTCCAAAAACAGAGAAGTAAGTGAGATGGTTGGAGTCCAAGAAACCAGTTTGTAAGGTCAGGTGGTGGCTGTGGCAAGGTTAAAAGAGGAAGGGATCAGGTCTCAAATGGGGCTGGAGGAGGCAGGGGTTGGATGCTGGATTACAGGGAAATTAGAGTGCTAGGGGCAAAATAGTCTTAGGCACACGAATCTAAAGCAACACTGTGCCAATAGCTTTTTTAGGCAGTAGAAGTGCTGAAATGGATGATGGAAAGCCTGTCTCCTCTGAGCTGGTGGAATTGTGTGCTTGCTCCTGTTTGACCTGCTCCCCCTTGGGACTGGTGAGGCTCTGTTGCACTGTAAGACTGAATCAGGCCCAGCAACATTTACTTGCTCCGTACAGAGAAGGGATTTTTGAGGACTGATTAGCTAATATTTGCACAGAGCTTTAAACATGTCAAGGGCTTAGTTTAACTAGGGTTTTCACTGCTGTACAGTGATCCGCAGGTAAAAAAAAGAGGCAGAATATGTTGGCAAACATGGTCTTAGCTTGCTGGGTTACAGAGCTGGACCTGTCCTCTTACCCAGCTTTGTAGGAAGAGTCTACAATGAAGCTGAAATGTCTCTTCAAGACCTCCTTCTTCAAGTCACAAAGCAGTCTTGCTACATCTTTGGAAAGAGCCAAAGCTTTTGGGGGGCTGCAGGACCTAGGACATAGTGAGTCAGGTTCAGAAGTGACGTTGGAGGAGCTGGACCAGGACTTTCTGGTCTCTGCAGCATGGATGCTAACACCACTTAAACTTTTGCAGCCTGGTACACAGAGAGCGTCCTGTGCACATGTGGATGAGAGGGAGCTGTTGCTGATGGTCGTATTTGGGAAGAGTTGCAGAAAGATCCGTAAGAAAATTTGGGGGCTGTTCACAGCTCTTGTACTGGCCAGACTGGACCTTCTTGGCTCTCACTGAAAGCCTGTTTGCTCCTGCCTTTTCCCTCTCCCCTTTCCACAGCCTCCTTCAGCATCACTCTTCAGATCCCCTCCTCACTGCTTTCCTCCTGGGGCAAAACCCCCTCTCGAGGGCCGAAGTGCGGAGGCGGCCCTTGCTCAGCTGTGGGGGGATTGCAAGGGGAAAGGCTCATTGCCTGCCTCCCCAGCAGCCTGCTCTCCTCAGGGGTATGTCAGGGTCCCCTCCTTGAGCCGTTACGTGGACAGGTCTGCGCTACGCCTCTCCTGCCTGCTCCATGGCTGTCAAACCAGAGGCGGACACTGCTGAACAGGATGGGAATCCCTCAGGCAGCCGTTGTCACAACTAATGCCTGCTTTATTATGGAATTAATTACCTTTCACCTTCCATAAAAATGAGGAACCTCTTACTGCCTGCTGGTAACCAGGAAAGCAGGCCAGGTTTGATGGTAAACAGTAATGTCTGTGTCAGAAAGTGTTGCAATAAAAGAGGCAGTGGTGGTCTTCTAGGATGGTATATGCATTTCCATTGCCCTCAGGGCGATGCACTGGTCTGTCCTACACGGCCACAGCATGGCTCCATACCAATGCTGCAGCTCACAGCCGTGGCGAGTGGACAGTGCGGGAGCAGAGCGCAGCAATATTGTAAGGCTTTTAAAACCTTCTTGGCTTCTCTTTTTCCATGGCAAAGCCAGGTATCTGACCCGAGGGCCCTGCTGTTTGTCTCCGTGCTGACAAACCCTCCTGCATCAACCCGAACTTCAAAGTTTGGTGGGAGCCAAATTACTTCCCTAGCACTTCCCAGAGGGACTAGACTAGCTAAGAGTAGACACGTCAGTGCTGTCATCAGAGGGCATGGAGTATATCTCACAGGGGACTCCTTAGCGGGGAAAGAGAGAGGGAAAGCTGGGCCTTTCTGTCTACGGGAAGATATCCTGAGTATCCACTTCATCCCCTTGTCATCAGAGGGAAGAAGGGGTAAGGGAGAGAGAAACAAAGCTGGTAATTAGTTTCCTTGTGTATCCCAAGATGATTGCAGTTCAAAGTGTTTGGTCAAGACCTTGCTACACGCTTTCTTGCTGCACTAGACAGCGTGAAAGAGGACAAATGAGTGAGAAAGCAAGCAAACTGGAGAGTTGGTTTCATTGTTAATTAAGTGTCTGGTGCTTAGAGCAGCAATTTCTCTAGCTGCCTCTGGATGGAAGAGGCACTTGTGAGCATTAGGAGAGAAACCTGTAGGTAGCATCTTAATAAAGCCAACACACTGCATCAAGGAAAAAGAACAAGGAGGAGGGGAAAATAAAAAGAAGAAATTAAGCTTAGTGTCTCACTTGCAAGGCTAGAAACTGGCCCAGAAACCCCAGTAAAGCTGGTTGGGCTAGGGCTCTATTTCCATGCGAGACAGCTGACAGGAGATGTCTGGCCAGGCAATGAAACCAGTTTCCTTAGAAAACAGAGAAAAGCTGTTCCACCTCTCCCTTACCCCCTGAAAACCCCATCTGACTGTGCTCCTCGCTTTGCCATTGAAGACAGAAGTTCTCAGTGCAGTGTAAGGGGGTAACCCTCCAGTGTGACAGCACTGTGCTTTACCCAGCACTGTGAAAACGGCGTGGGAGGAGAGGACCTCCCGACAGCACTGCGCTCGCTGGACTGTTGGGTGCCTGGGACCTGAGGGCTGGGAACTGGTGTTGTCTGGCGATCCCTCAAGGAAGACTGCGTTCCATCATGGGCTGAGTTTTGGCTGCTCTGCACTGAATAACGTCAGTCTTTTGAGACTATGTTGGTGAGAACCTGTGGAAGGCACAGAGCCCTACCCAGGGATGGCCATAGCCATCACCACTCCTCCACTGGGATGAGGAAGCGTTGGATTAGGCTTTTAGAGGCAGATCCACAAGGGCATTGACCTGCCTGACTCCCATATAGGTGTTGAGCACCTGTGCAAATCAGTGGAAATTCAGGACATCGTTACCCTTATGAGGTAATGCCCTTACCCCACATGCCAACTTGTAGCCTCGGTTGCCCCACTGTGCACTGGAAACTACAGCTCCCTGCTCCTCTTCAGTCTGGGTAATTACATGCTACCACAGGGCAGGATTAAAAATACTGATGTACATGTGGAGATATTGTTACTCTGTTCCTCCCAGACCTGACCTGGGTAGGAAATCTGAGTGTTGAGCCAGTTGTGAATTCTCTCCTACACTGCCTGCCAGAGAGCAGGAGCTGATGTCAAGTAAACAGAGAGAAGATGTCTGTAAATTAAGGGAACACTGAGAAATGTTTTAATACAGAATAACAGAAATTGCCTTCTCCTTCATAAACCATCCTAAGATGTGTAACTCACAGTGTATGATAGAGACAGGTACAAATGCCTCCGTGCACTCTGGTTTATAAGTAGCTCTGTAACAGGTGTTATCATTTTGTCTGCTCAGTATTTTAACATCATTCATTTGTGCCATTGCAACGTGGCACAACAACGCATCTTAGAATAATTTACTGGGAAGAAGCAATTGCTATGAATCACATCATATTGTCATTATGAATAAAGTACATCTACACACACTGTGCCTTCAAGGAAAGCGTGGAAGAGATGTGCTCACCATTCAGCTTCTCATGGACCTGCATTTACTTTTCTTCTTTCATTTCAGCTGTTCGGAGGGTTTTTTGCCTCTTTTATTCTTTCTTTTCTTTGTTTACCAGTTGCGAAGGCTGGCTGACCATGACTTGTGGGCTTTTTGGAACAAAGAGTACAGCTAGCTAGTGCTTGTAGATGGATGCTTTCATGATTGACTTTAACAGAATCACAGAAAAAGTCAGGTTGGATGGGATCTCTGGAGGTCACCTAGTCCCACCCCTGCTCAAAGCAGGGCTAACCTGCTTGCCACTGACTTTCTAGTACGTCAGCCTGTGAAATTGAAACCTGCAGGGACTTAGAAAAGATCAGAGGAAGAGGGAAAATCAGAAGAGCCCTTCACACTCAGCAGCATGATGGTCAAGGTACTGTCCCTAGATTTGGGTATGTTGATCCTGTCTCTGCCTGGTTCACAGTGATACAGAATATGTATTTACTGATTAATTAATGAATTAATTTATAGAAATCCCAAACCAAGAAATGCTGCTTTTACCCAGAGTAGGAATATGACCTTGAGACTGCCAGAGCCTCAACTTTCAAGCCCTGGCCATCTCTTTCTTCAGCATACATCCCCATTTCTCAGTGCTCGAGTTTTAGTCAGAAAACAAACGTTTTGTCCCAGTTCCATTTCTGAAACGCGTCCCCCATACTTTGAGTTTTCTCTGTCACAATTGTGACCCCCCCCCCCCAAAAAAAACCAAAAAGCAAAAGACAATTTTCAAACCTCAGAAGTTGACAGAAAACAAAATTGGTATTTTCTCCTCTACTTTCACTTTCTCAAGTCATTGTTCTGAGAGATCCTCCTCGTATTTTTTATTTCTCTCCCTCCTTCCTATTTCATTTTCAGTCTGGTCTCTCTCTCTCTCTCTGACAATTCTGCCTGGCTGCTATCCAACAGGCCTGTCCAGTTTCTCCTTGTACAAGCATATAACACAAAAGAATACAAAGAAGACTGGAAATGCAATTATAAAACTGTCTCTTCCGCCCAGGCACAGTTTTTTAGACAGCAACCTCCCTTTCAGCACAGTTGGAAGGAAAAAAAAAATAACTAGAGCCCTTCTGAGCAATGTCATTATTTATTCTGCATGAAATGTCCTGCAGGAAACTTTAATTAGACCACATGTATGATAAACTAACAGAACAGTTTGAAGGAAAAAAATTAAACAAATAAAAAGGGTAATGGTGCAATTACCTATATTCCTTAAAGCCGTAACTCTTGGAGGTGAGCCCAGTTTATTCAGAGTTCAGGAGCTGAAATTGGGACACGCACAATGAGGTTGAAAATGGTGCACACACACATGCACACACATAAAGTTTTCACTGAAACAGCTTTTCACTGAATATTTGGGCTTTTCAACTAAAAGAAAATATTAGAAAATACCTCCTCACAAACAAGAACTCTCTGTGAAAGCAAAATTCTGGGGTATTCAGTTAGTACAAGAAAAGCTTTAAAGTTATGCGGAAGAAAATCTTCTTTGTCAGAACTGCTGTAAGATATACATGCATGTCTTTGTGCATGTGTGAGTTTGTGTGTGCACGCATATGTGTCTATATGCATATCAATACATGTACAGGCACATGTGTATCTGTACAGTGGAGTATTTATTTTATGAAAAACTTCTAAAACTGTCAGCTAAATTGCTTAATTGCAGAAAAGTAGGCAAAAAATTTGTCATAAGATCAGCACTGTCTGAAAATACAGTATCAGCAATTAAAAGAAATAGCCAACCCACCAACTGCTGAGCGGCAATCTATAATCCATGTTGCAACATTCTGCTGATGCCTTGTGCATCCTTCTCCAATACTCATAATACAAAAAAATATCATTTCAGACCTCAGGTGAATATCCCTCAAGTCTTCCCATTTTAAATGGTAATATGTATAAGCATATATACAGCAAAAATATAGAAAATCATAGAATCATAGAATGGTTTGGGTTGGAAGGGGCCTTAAAGATCATCTATTTCCAACCCCCCTGCCATGGGCAGGGACACCTTCCACTAGACCAGGTTGCTCAAAGCCCCATCCAACCTGGCCTTGAACACTGCCAGGGATGGGGTATCCACAACCTCTGGGCAACCTGTTCCAGTGCCTCACCACCCTCTCAGTGAAGAACTTCTTCTTTACATCTAATCTAAATCTACTGTCTTTCACTTCAAAGCCATTACTCCTTGTCCTATCACTACACGCTCTTGTAAAAAGTCCCTCTCAGGCTTTTCTTGTTTCTTGACTCCCTTTCTTGGGCCACGCATAAGAGTGAGCTATTACTAAAGGCAAACAAGCTTCCACCATGGCTAATGTGACAATTTTCCATGAATCACTTCCATTTTTGATTGCTCTTTAGGCATTTAGGGAATGGCAGTTCCTAAATAACATAGCTGTTATTTCTTTCTTACGTGGTTCCTGACCCTTAAATGGTGTATGGGATTAGTGGTGTCCAAAGCATGTGGAGGGGTTCAGATTTCAAGTGCTCCCAATGTAGAGACGTATCTGCACCTTGGATTCTGACTTTTGACCATCTGTCACATTTAATGTACTGATACAAAGATGACAGCCCCTTGGCACCCCATATGTTCAGCCTTTCCTGTGAGCATCTTGTTGGAAACATATCCTTTTGGGGATCCTATTTTAGCCTACACAGCCCTGCGTTTTCTCTCTCTTTCCATACAAGTATTGAAGACGAAGTCCTCATCGCTTCCAGATGCCTCAGAATAGCTTTGTGCACCTACAGCAGTGCTTTGGAGACAGCAGGGTGCCTACACCTCTGCAGCCTGACATTCCTCTGTGTGCTGCATAGGCAACCTTTGACTTCGTTTAACTGAGAGACAGCAGTAGAGTAGGAGGACTCCAGGGAAGAAGGGCTTTGGGTTGCTTCAAACATACTGCAGCCCTTAGTCAGCATAGCATCTAAGCCTGTGCTTAAGGATAAACACATGCTCCAAGCTCCATTGCCTTACCCAAGATTTAATCCTATCGGTTTAAGCATATGCTTATGAACTCTGCTGAATCCAGTCCTTGAACTCACAAGCCTATTCCAATGGAGGAAAGGCAAAGATCACCAGTGCTTTAATAGGAGAAAGATAGGGCTTCCAGCCTTCATGCAAATATCCTGATTCAAAGAGAAAAAGGGAATTCAAAGAGAAGGTCAGAAAGGATCTGCTCTGTCAGCAGCGTTGGCTCCGGCTACTGTGTTTTTCAAAGTATAACATGAATGTGGTATACTAACATACAGTTAATATACAGGCACATTCATTGGATGTATATGCAATGTGCCTTCTTACTACACATTGATTTCTGTCTGATAAACATAGTATGCACTGATGAAAGGTGGCAGAACCTGAAGGGAGCCTGGCTTATCAACCACAAACGTCTGGAGGAATCAGAAGCTGAAATCAAAGGATAATAATATTTACGTTTTTAAATGGACCTGCCACGTGCATTAAATCACAGGCTGCGTCAATCTTGCTGCCATTGCCCCGTAGCTCATCACATCTCACATTCTCAGACATCTTTAGCTGGGGAAAGGAACGAAGATACAGCACGCGTGAAGGTTAGCGCAATGAGTTGATGTGTGCACGCCGGAGAGTCGGCAATAGCTGGAGCTCAGTGCATTTTGCTCCCTCTGCAGAGGCACTGTGTTCACGAATATGGAGACACACTCTGCAAGGTGGACCACCCGAATCCCAGCTACCCTCACTCTCCTGGGATGACTTTTGGCTGAGCCAGGCTTTACACTACCGTTGTGTCAATACAAGCAGTTAGACTGGCCTGTGTGCCAGCACCCCTTCTACGCGCGGCGGTCACAGGCACACCAGAGCGGGTACCATTCTGCAGTGATACAATATTCCGTGTTAATCCACCTTGCAAGCACCTGAAAAGACTTAACTATGTGTACTACACAAGCACCCCGCTGAGACAGTAGGAATAGGAACAGACCTGTAATTACCGAGTAAAGACAATGAAATCACACGTATTCCCACCACCTGCGGTTCTAAATGAGGAGAAGTGTTACTTACACTGTTGCATTTCTATAGCATCTCAGGAGAAAAAACAGAGGGCGTAATGAGCCACTAGACTTGTGATAAGCTTATAAGAGGTAGAATTAAAGTGCATTCACAATTTACCCCAATCCACCTCTCTGAGAGGAGGGACACAGAGGGAAGCACAATTAAACTTTTGCACTTCCCCTTTAATTTGGGGAATGAAGAACACGCCTGAGAGAACAATTTTGTGTTGTTTCACAGACCCCAGCCATTTGCCACCCCCAGACGGAAAGATGTATCATGAAGAGAGGAAAGATGCACACTGCAATGGCTGGAAACTTTTGCCATGACATTGCAAAGGACATGAATCTGGGTGGCTTGGGCAGGATTTTAATCGCCAGGCACCCGCTTTGCCCTAAGTGGAAAAGGTGAGTTCACAGGACTGATAGGAGAGCTGCTGTTTGAAAGAGATCTACAGAAAACATCCCTTTCTTCTTACATGAACTTAGGAAACCTTAAGAATATGAATATGAAAATAGAATAGTGAAAGAAACATATTCCCAGAAGTAGGTTTCTCCATGAAGGCTCTCCTGAGGGGAAGACTGGGGTTTTTTCATGTCTTTTAATGCTCTATTTTAAGTACTTTTAAAAGAGTATTCATTCTGAAAGCTTTTTTCTTCATTCAGTTCTTTGATTACCATTGGTTTGGTGTTACGTGGTAGGGAGCCCTTCTAGGTGAGAGGGTTTAACCAGCTCTTCTGGTGGAAAGGCCTCTCCAAAGAGGATGTTGCTGCAATATTTCCTTTGAATGCTCAAAGTTTGCTTTTGGTACACCTGGAAACATCATGCAGCCTTTTCACTGGGGACTCAAACTGAGGCACAGCTAATTCAAAAGCTGTCAAATTTGCATTTTCTTATGGGCAAGACTGGGGCAAAATCACAGTCCACATTATCTTATTCATTTCATTAATAGGGCTGTTTGTTTGAAACACCTTCTTGGGTCAATGGGTAAATATTTTAATTCTTTCTTCAGATGGAGCAGGTTAGAGAAGCCTCTTTATAAGTGTATTCTTAGATTTCTGAATGGAAACTTTTGTGGATTCACACCTGAGCTTCTGACACTAAAAATTGTGCTTTGGCCTCATTCTAAGGCAAGAGAGTTAATCTCTTCTGGACAGACAGGCCCTTTGGAAAACATTAACTTAAAAGGAGAAGGAAAAAACCACCCTGAAAGACATTCACAGAAAACAGAATGTCATGGAGAAAATGGTGAGGGAATGTGTGTGTAATCACGTATTTATTTATCTGAATCCCACACTACAAATTTTGTAGGTACAGAAGATGATGAGAAAGATAAGGCACTGAAGTGATTGTTTAAACTGAAATTGAGTCTCACCCACTGCAGAGTTTGAATTAAACAAAAATAACCCAAAGCAGCAATGTAATAACCTTAAGTGAGCCACTTTTTTAAGCAGCTTATACATAATGGAATTCTCTCAGCTTTTTATAAATGTTCCACATACATTCAGATAATCATCGAACGGATGGGCTTTCCTCGCAGACAGCTGAAAATAAACACTGGTATCAAAATGTGAGCATGACTTCTTTCTTTTTGCCATACATCCAGCTTCTATATGTTGTTCTTTATCAAAGTATCTAAGTGCTTTCAGTAGACCAAAGCATCCTGGTTTTATAGATATATAAATATGTTTTATAGCCACTATAGGGATTTCTATGCTACAATACACTAATGGTTCACCCAAGCAAGATACTCTGGCTATAACAGTGATCAGTGCTGGATGTTTCAGTGTAAAGAAGGACTCCAGTGTCTCTCTGAACTAGGTAACCTATAAATTGTTTAACATTACCAGTGCTGACTCCTTATTATTTTCTTCTGGTGAGTGCCAGTGTAGAGATAATATGCCAATAAAATAATTATTCTTAATTGTTAACTACCATTTTCAGTTTCAAAGACACAGAGTAAAAGCAAATAGTAACTTAGGAAAAAAAAAAAGGAAGATAAGGAGAAAGGCTGTAATGGGGAAATGGATATGAGGCAGAAGTATAAATCTCATCATAGATGGGTCTGAAACAGGGCTGCAGGCAAATCTGGTCTGTGCAGACATCGAAGACCTTTGGATTTGAATTTAGTAAGGTGGACCCTACTTATCATCTCATTAGCCTATCTATGCAATTATAGCAGAGCTATCTTGATTAGCCTAGCCCTGAGAAAACAGCGGGAACAACCCATTTTGTTTAGGTGGTGTGTCCATCTGAGAGGCAAACAATCTACATGGCAGCACTTGGGACTGTGCTGAGAAGAGATGTAGACCCTTTGGCTTTGCAGATCCAGGTGGGCAGCAGCAGCAGCAGAGCTTAGAATTGTGCTCGTCCATGCTCTGTTACTAAACACTTTCCAAGCACCACCAAGACCCGGCCCTTCAGCCAAGCTTGCCGCATCCTCGGCTTCGAATCTCACGTGCCGCGCTGCACAGCAGCCAGCGAGGTGCAGCATGGTGCCTGATGACAGAAGGCAAACGTGGCGCCTGTGCTGATGCAGTCTCTTTCTATCAAAGGGAAAAGTGCAGGGACTTGAAAGAGACTCCCCGTGACTGAATAACACAGTGTCAGTTCCTCTAATGAATGCCGATCCTGAGTGCATGATGGGTAATTAGTGACTTTGATACCTGTGGGGAGCAGGTCATGATTTTGCTGTCAGGAGCTTCAGCACAGGAGACATATCATTACTCCAGTCAGTGCTGATTATTACCATACCTGCTCAGTGCAATTTCATATTGCTTTGGGGGCAAAAACCAAAAATGCTGCATAGGGGTTGGAGAGTTTCTCTCTTTTTTTTCTTTCTCCCTCTTCTTTATGTTTGTTTTGTTCAGGAAAAGGAGAGCACCTCTGTGTTTTCAAACAAAACTGTCTCTCTTATAAGGAGATGAAAATGAGGGAGGGAAGGAACCTGACAAGTATCCACTGAAAACAACTCTTTAAACCAACAAAGCACATCTGCAATGTGCCTAGATCAGTAGAGATCAATAGAAGATGATGTTACTGTGATGTCTGTGTATGCATTTGCCCATCTTACTTGTCCAAGATAGGAACAACATGTTTCTGTTAGATACATCCCAGGAGGCAGAGGAATTCAGCAGACCTCCCCGGTTCTCTTAATAAAATACTGAAGGAGTCATAAAGACAGATGAAAAGAGAAAGAAGAAATGTTAGAAGAGGGCTAGGTTACATCCTTGGGAAAGATGAGGTAGTTCCACTGGCCCCAGTTCAGAAAAACACTTAAACACGCAGGCTGCAGCTCCCTGCTGAGCCGTGATGGACCACTACGTGTCTTCTTGTCTCCTGGTGTCTGGGAAATATTGGCAAAGCTGCACCAGGGACGCGCAGTGCACATATAGCTGGGGATGCAGGACGCATGCTGGGCTGCGCTGGGATGTGCGGCACTCATCAAGGTTAATGAGGGGTGGCTAGTTAAGTCACTGAGGCCGAGGGCTGAGTTAGTTATACACATATCTCAGTACAGTGCCTAATTCAGTAACTGACAGTCCATCTCTTTCTTAATTTTAAATACAGTAGATATGGTATGAGACCAATCTTTTGCAAAAATAGTATGAGAGAGAGAAGGAAGAGATTAACTCAGAACTATTTGTGCATTTGTCATGGCTCACGCATGCTCGCTTGGTTAAATAGCTTTTCCTGGTGTGGAAATGCACTGGGTGATTTATTTCCTTTTCATAAATAAAAGATTTGGGATGGAAGAACAGCTATTTTCTTTTATACAAGCTATTATACCCTAATGGTTGAAGCGAAGACCTCAGTTCAGCTTCCTGCGGACAGCTTTAACTTGCTCTAATACCTGCTCTGTGGGGAGCTGCTGTTGACACCAGTGTTTGTGCAGCCCCTGACCTGGAGGATTTGGATACTTCAGTATCACTGGTGACCATTTAACTCTCACAGGTCCCAGAAAACGGGAGGATAGGGTGGATTAAGTCACCTGTCCAGACTTCAGGGCAAGTATGAGTTGGAGCTGGGAATGACTCCACAGTTTTCTGAGTCCTGGCAAAGCACTGATCCTGCCAGGCTCTACTGCCCTTCTCCATGCAGGATCACATTGTGTGCTTCTCGTTGCACCTCATCCTTCGCAGCTATGCCAAAAGGCAGCAGAAACCATTCCACCAGGAGCAATACAGAGCAAGCAGGGTGAGCATGGTCCCAGCCCCCCACCTCCTGGTGTGTTCCGGGGTGTCCTCACCTGGGGATGACACGCCAGGTGAGGACTCAGCCTTCCTCATGGTTTCTTTTCAGTTAGAGCACACTGGTAGCAAAGTTTGATAAGGGAAATTTGACCTCCTGTTGTCCAAATGAACTGCAGTTTCCAGGTTCGGAAGCTGGTCTCTTATCAGTGGCACCTTTCTTGTCTGGAAGAAGAAGATTCTCTATCCCAGGTTATTCTCTGTGTGCACAGAGTGTAGTTACACTTTCAGTTGGCTTTTCCTCCAGTGCATTCTTCAGTTATTGCTTATTTATAACATCAGAGACATGAAACTTTTCCAATAATGATCCTGATAATTATAGCCATCTTGTTCAGTCTTAACAGACCAGCAATTGTATCCTGATGCAGGATCAATGGGAAGTTAAAAGAATATACTTATTAAACTCAATAAGGATAAGTTACTAGTTAATGATGTAAAAATTATGTCACCAATAACTGTGTAATTACAATCTTATTAATGCATTCAAACATCTTGCCATTTAATTGGCATTTAACAAGCTCATTATAGCAAGATAATTAGATAGCCATTAATTGGTAAAACACTGATTGACGTGTAGTATGTTAATAGATGTCTAGTGTGGTGTAGTTGTCTTGCTATACGGTAATTTAATGCTTTCATGCTCCTATCAATTAGGTCGTTTAAAATATACAAATGTAATGTATTATAAAGTGATTGTATATTTATTGGCAAAGTCATCATGACTGAATCAGAGTCAATGTATTATTTGCATACGTGTTTATCTTACATTTCAATACAACCTCTGCTGGTATTTGTAGGAACTACAACAAACAGCTAAATTCCTGGAATGTCCTTTAGTCACTGTTACAAAATGAAGCAGAAGTGTCCAGCGCGTGGTTCACGACCAACATGTGGCTCTTGACCCACATCAGAGCTGACTCCCCTGACGAAAAGAAAGGCCCTGCTGGATAATCCTGAAGCTTGGTAGGAATAAAGCAGTACTAATCACTGGGGATGGCACCATTAGTATGCCCAAGGGTGAAGCTGTGTCCAGTCCAACCCAGCAAGGTGCTGGTACCCCATGGGGAAATGTTGTCACCTCCCATTTGTGAGCCACTGCCAGAGCATGGCTCTCTCTCTGTGGGGTTGGCCACACAAAGATTTTGGTATGCCACTTGTAGGATCAGGGAAGTTGATGATTCTCTTCTAAGAGTCATGGTGCCTGAAAATCTTGTCATATATACAACGATAAAGCCTAGACTCTCTTATTCTGAAGTCCCAACTACATGTTTCTAGCAAGGAGGCTTGAGGAGTGATCTGGGGTCTGCCTTGAGCAGTAATTATGTTGATGGCTGCTAAGCGATATACAAACATACTGACCAAGCCATTACCTTAATTATCCTTCCCTATGTCATGCCTGTGACAGTTCATTTTTTTGTGACACTCAGAAGATGATCTGGAATTATGTGCTGTCCACTTGATGTTAGAGCTTGTTCACAGATGCATAATAAATGCATACCTCTTTCTTTCTAAGAAGGTTGTCAGATGCATTGAAACAGGACAGATAGTTTAAGGATGTAATATTATTATTATGTCCCTTACAGTAGCAGCTAAAGGTCTAGCAAAAAATCAGTTTCCCTTCATGCTGGGCACCGTATAAACACACAGAGAGAGATGCTGTTCTGAAGACCCTGCTATGGACTCAACAGCCAAAGGGCTAGTGGTGGTAAGTCAATGTCAGGAGGGATGAGAGGACAGAAATTAATATTGCAGTCTATGTTAACATATAGAGACAAAAAAGATTTTGAACTGGTGCTCTGAGATGTCCAAAAAGCAGAAAATGAAAGTCTCACTGCTGCCTTAATTCTCTTCATTGCTCTAAAACACTGCCATGAGTAGCCTGTTTCCATGGCATGTCTCACTCCTCCAAGTCATCCAGCACGCGCTTCCAGCCCTTGTATCTCTATTAACAGCCCAGCCCAGCCCGCATTGCTGACAGGTCCTCTGCAGCGCGGAGGTGTGGAGATACTCAGGTCTGCAGTGAGGAACTTCCCGGGACCGACTTGTCTGTTCTCAGGGTAACAAGTGAGTTCATTGTGCAGAACAGGAGATCTCGATTAAGCATAGAATCATACCAGAAAGAATGAATTAACTTATAGTACATTTCCCCAGCTACCATAGGATTGGTCCCAATGGTGTATTAAGTGGAAATGATAATGTGCGGCTGATTGCAATGATGACGTGAATATTGTTAATGTTGATATCCCAAATTAGCTCAGAGGGGGGAAGTTTCAGTTCAGATTTTGCAAACGGTATGTGACTACTGTAACCTTTAGAAGAATCCTTTTAATTCTTTTTCCATTATTTTTAATTTCAAAGACGAGGAAAATAACAAGAATGACTGGTTCACTAAAAATAGCCTTTACGTGACCATGGAAATATGAGCTTTCCTTGAGAAGACAGTCAGCACTGCAGCACTACATTGTGCTATATTTTGCTTAGCTGTGGCATCATTCATCCAAATGTTGGTAGTTCAAAAAGGCTTAGAAAACATGGTGAGTTTTACTAGGGGAAAGTTTTAGCAGGGCGCTAAGGAGAATGTATTGTTTCTTCCAGCCATTACAGTAAGAAAAGAGATTTAATGCATCGAGAGGTAAAGAGGACAGATTACTCTGAAAACTTAGGAGTGGTAGAGTTGCGGGTCGGCTGAGATGCATGGTGCAAAGCAGTGAAGGTGGAAAAGCAGTTGCAGTGCACAAGGATGGGATGTTGCTGGGTAGTTGAAGTTTTATGGTTATTGGGAGAACTTCGCTTGGGTTCATGAATGGAATGGGTTGGGACTGTGGATCGGAATAAAGGAACATGCATAGATTTTGGATGTTGGCCCAGGGGAGACGAGTGGTTTGGGGAGGGATGTAACAAGATGGAGGTGGGCTGTCAGAGCTTGGCCCACGCTATGTGAGTGGCCCAGGAGGGGCCTTGGCTGGTGGTGGAGCAAGGCAGCCAGTGATGGGCTCTGTGATGCAGCCATGGCATGATGGAAGAAGCCCTCTCACCATTCTCCTCTTGGGCCCATCTCTGGGAAGTTTAAATCCCCGTGCCGTCATTGATGGCAAGTTAGCGAGAGAACGTTTATCAAAATGCAAACTTGATCTGTAGCAAAAAAAAGGCATCTCTGTAAGTACAAGTCAAATAAGCTCAAAGGACAAACTTTGCTATGGTTCAGGTAACTTGGAGAAGCGCCCTTGAATGCAGTGGGAACACGCGGTGATGAGCAGAATAGGTTGCTCACCCCCAGGCATAGTAATTCCTGTGTTTTCTCTACCGCTCCTTTTTATTTTGAATTAGCAGCCAAGAGCAGGTAGGCAGCTCTTGAAATCATTTGCTTACAAGCCCTGATACCCATCTGGGATCAGGACAGAAATCAGATTAAGCTTGTTTGTGTGTTAAATGTTTGGGAAAAAATGACTTGTTCTAATAAGGGACAAGGGCTGAAGTGTGGTCCCCAAAGCAGATAGCCCTTGTGCTTATCTGTAGCGGGAGCCTGAGTAAACTCTGATCACATCAGACTCTTCCCTCCTTACCATGCTGCCTTCCCACCCTTCCAACTTGCCCTTTACCTCCCACCACACGAAAAAGATGGGATTAAAGAAAAAAAAAGTACTCCTAGCAAAATGCCAGGGTTTTAAATTAAATTTAAAACAGTTTAATTGCCTAATTGCTCAGCTATTTTGTGCAGTTTATTAACAGAAGCAATTCTTCGGCAGTCATGCCAACACAGCAGAAAATTGGCATTTGAGCCAGGGGGAATTAAAGAGGCAGAGTGCGGAACTAAAACAAAAAGAATGCCTCGAACCTAGTGGAACAGACATTTGAGGCTTTCATCTCATTTTTATCTCACTCCCTAATCTGCTGTAGAAAGATCAAGGCTTGGTTTTGCTTTTTAATATGGGAATGACAGTTGCTCATCACGAGTGTCTTTGCATTTGGAAAAGTACTGGATTTCCAAAGAAATGAATGTCTAAGGAAGCAGCACATTCAAAAAGAAAATAAAATGCAATTTTTGCCAATAATATTGGCATCTTTTAAAAGAGTTAATTTGATGGCATTTTTCATAATAAACCTCACTGTTAAATGTGTGTGTGTGTGTATTCAAACAAAACTAGCAAATCATCCATATAAATGAATGCATGCACTGACTGAATAGGAGAGATTAATATTCAGTTATAATATACCACACTCATCATATGCTCTTTCGTTACTATACAGAAAGAAAAAAAGAAAGGAGAGGAAAGGAGAAGGCAGTCATGATGCAAAATAAATAATCCAATATTTATTGCCTGTAAAAGAGAAATTCTAGTTGACTATGGATGATGCTATTGCTCTAATCTTTAGGGCTGCATCCAAATACCCATCTGTGGAGCTGTCGGTATGTCCTTGCTGATGTCTCCTCTCTTCTTTTGGGTAGGTAGCCACTTGGGAAGCTCTTGTCAGGTGTTATACAGCAGAGATATTAAGAGGGGAACCCTGGACAGACTACTGGGACTTCAGTGTAAGTTTATTTCCTTTGTGTATGAAGGATGGAAACAATTCACTGCTTTTGGGAGGATTTCTACAGCTGCGATTAACCTACTGTGTCACAACTCACCCTGCCTCAAACTGAGAATCCTGTGCACAGTGATGGTCGAGATGATATTCAGGGCAGTTTTTGTTACTGGTATCAGTCAGGGTCAGAATTATACGCCAATGTATTTAAAGCAGTCCTTTTGGCCATCATGTGGCTAACTGGCATAGGCAACTGCAGGAGTGGGGTTCACAAACTAAATTTCCTGCTGGTGTCTGGTAAATTGGGGCACTGATAACACATCACAGGTGAAAATGAGCCAGAGCAGGGCCCTTCATTTCTGTGTTTGAAATGCATTTTGAGATGCCCCTTTACATTCACAGGAAGGCCTGCTTGAAATAGCAGCTCCATCCTTCCAACTGTATGAGTGCATCACGGTAAACAGATTTTTCCAGATTGTATTCATCCTGTGCAATTTGGCAGGTTTCCTGGAGAAACCCAGAGCACCCCTCCTGTTGGTACCCATTTCCAAGGCTACGTCGGAGGGGGCCGAGGTTGGGGGTGGTGGTGAGCACAGCCCTGCCCCACGGGGCTGGCGTGGAGGGGGAGAGAAGAAACTTCTGCATTGTAGCATCACACAGGGGCTCCCATTTAAAACTCTCTGTCTGCCCCCATGCTAACACACCCAGGCACCAGCAGCTGCTGAATGATCAATGCGTGGCTATACCCTGGGAAAAAAAGGGCAACACTTGCTAGATTTACTATAAGCAGTGTGCCCCATAAAACTGTTTCTTCAGTGAGATAATCCTGATGCCTACAGTGATGATTGTCTGTAGAGTGAGAAAGAGATGCCAGCTGATCTCGCTGGGGCTGAAGGCTCTCAGAGAGCCGACTGAATGATAACGACTTTATCCAGAATACTCAAGGCCATCACTCAGATCCCTCAGCTTTTTTCCTGTATGTAGAAAGGAGAGGATACAGTTATATATGCACTGTGGATGAAGCCAGCTGTAGGAGAGCTAGGTATTATTCAGTAATGGAGTCAGAGAAATGTAACTTCTCCCTGCTTGAATTTTTGCAAACAACCCCCCCCCAGTTTTAGTTCAGCCAAAATATCTTTGATATATTTTGACGTATGACTTTTTTTGTATTTCTTTATCTGAACAACTGACTTTTTCTGCGAGAAGCAGATATGTCCTGTGAATAGAATTATTTAGGTGCTGTTTCTTTCAGAAAGCCAGTTTCAATGGAAAATGTTCGCACTGGCTCCATTCTTTCATCATGTTGAGAACACGCAAATTTGCCTTCTCTTCTCGTGAGCTTTCATGACTCCATCTCTCATTCATGGTCTGCTTGTTTCAGCCCTTGGCTGTAATTGTACAGGGAAGCAATGTGGGTGGTGGTCAAATTTCCGTATTCTCAGGGCAGAAAACTGGGAACCATCAAGAGCAGTGGCCCTAGTGACATTCAGAGCAAGTGGGTGGGATTTCAATCTAGAGATGAAGGGGAAGTTCCCAGTCTTATCATCCATTCACTGCAGGTATGAAGGGATGAGATGAAGCACTCGTTTCTTCAAGTAATGGACAACCGCAATTTCTTCTGGCTTTTTTGCCTCTCTTCTAGAAAAATGGTGAAAGGAGCATTCAACTTCCTATCTGTTTGAAGCTTCTGACACTAGGCAATGACCACACATTTATTTTCTCTCAACCTCCCTGTTAATCTCGCTGTACTGAGATGGTTTATCTCAGACCCTGCCTTTGTTGCTAAGGAAAAGTGCGTTTTCCCACAGGAAAACACATGTACTTGAGCCAGGAAGCACCTGGTGAGGGCAGAGAGATAAAAGTGCAGCCAGGACATGGAAAGTGGAGCAGCACAGGGTTGCTCTGTGAGCTGCAGGACATCACAGCAGCACGGGGCAGCGCTAAGAAGCATGGAAAGGCATCCTAAGACCTGAAAGCTTAAGATGTCTGATACCACCGACTGTCACCCAAGCTCCGTATGCCGTGACATGTGGCACCTGCTGCTATCCTCCCCCTCCTGCCAGCCCCTGTGGCGTGCAGTGAAGGCAGCAGCCTCCGGCTCTCCAGAGTCCCCAGAGCAGGTACTGCAGAAGATGGATCACGGACGCTCAGCGTGCTCAGGAGTTGCTGCTCCTGCCTCAGTAGCACAGGAAAGAGGGCCTTGCTGCACCTGAGAAGAAAGAATTTACATTACAGTAAGCTGTGACCTACTTTTAAACTCTCTCTCTTACGGTGTGGGGCAGGTATTGAGCGTGGCGTTCAGACCTGGCTGCTGACGTGCACTTTTGCAGCTTACACCCAAGGGAGAGCACATCTCAAACACAGCAACAGCCTGGTCAGTGCTCTGGGGAGTTCCTAGCTATTAAATCTAGATCTCATATAGCTTGCAAGCAGCCCCAAAAGCGTCTGCTTCACTCTGAATTTCCACTGATTTTGACCCCTAATTCACTTTGATTCTTTTAAAGATTCCAGCTTCCAGCCCCTGGAGGCGGTGGCTGCTGGAGGATTCACACAGCAGCCTGGGACTCCTCATGGCCCCAGAGATTTCCAGCTGAACCAGTGCCATTTGCTTTCTGTGTTGCAGTCCTTTTGCCAAATACGTGCCCTAATTTTCTGTCCTCTAGGTCTGGCACCACTCATCTGCTTGCAAATGCCCCACAGCACAAAGTCCACCTCTTTTCTGTGCTCCTTCTGTG